>NC_092621.1:42182500-42230000 GCF_047663525.1 Anas platyrhynchos | reverse complement strand
GAACTTCACCAAATACCTGAAAATTTTCCTTGACACCTCAGAGGAAGTAACTACATATGATTAAGTGTAAAATTTAATCTGGACATGTCTATTTCAAAACATGGGTACAGAAAAGGGGTTTTGATCTTACATCTATCTTCTATGACCTCTTCTTCACAATATTTTATATACTCATTTTATGGACCATCTTGAGTATAAGAGTGACCTTAGCAAATGAATTATAAAGAATGAAAAGGGACTGGGTAATATATAGATATCTGACCAGGTAATTTACTAAGAATTATATCTTAAGGGTTGATTGATTTCACAATAGTATTTTCAGTTTGGGGAAGATTGGTTGATTTCAAGTGATATTCTTAAAGTTCTTTCAAGTGTCTAAGTCACAAAAACAAGATGCGACCAAAACCAGCAGGTTTTTTAACAAAAAAAAAAAAAAAAAAAAAAGCAGCTGTTGCCTGTCCCTTCAAGGTAGCACTTTGCTACCTTGTCAGTAATAAATCAGTACCTCCTGTCCAGTTTCTAACTAGTATTTCTTAGGAGGAGAATAGTCAGGGAAAAGGTGAAAGGAATACAATAAAGGAAATGATCAAACAATACCGAAATTATCTTGGAATCTCTAGAGTTTATTGGCACTTGACTGTCTGGTTAAAGGCCATCAGAAGGCCATTCAGAGTTAATATTGTGGTTCATACTATTTACAAGTCCTGCTGACCTGCTGTATCAATTACAAACTGTACAAGAGAAAGCATTTGCAATAGTAAAATAGAGATAGAGTTTAGATTACATTTCTGTATTGGTTTATGATCTTCCTTTGATAGGAAATATAACTCAGTGACCTTAGGATTTTCAGATCCCTTTATCTTTGACCTTTGAGATATAGCAGATATGTCTGTGATTGGTATACAGACTAGTCGTTCATGAGAAACTGTGGAGTCCATCTCACAGGTTATTTAGGTTAACAAGGGCCTCTTCTGACTTATGGTATTGCCCTTTATGCATTCAAGAGGGAGGTGAAAGTGTTGTCAGTATCCCTTTGAACCTATCTGCTATGAATTTTAATTATATAACATATATAATTAATTATTAATAAATATTATATATAACATTAATCTTGTTATTTAAATATTAATATTCAGAATCTAACCACTATAAATGTTAAATGGGGATTAAATTATGGAGATTAAATTTGTGTAGAGCTGGATATCACAGAGTCACAGAATGGTTTAGATTGGAAGGGACCTTAATTCAGGGACCTCATCTAATTCCACCATCACCCCCACCCCCCCAGCCAAGTAAGATCACCTAGAGCATATTGGACAGGATGGCATCCAGCATCCAGGTGGGCTTTGAATATCTCCAGAGAAGGAGACTCCACTACCTCTCTGGACAACATGTTCCAGTGCTCTGTCACCCTCACAGTAGTGTCCTCTAATATTCAGCTGGAACTACCCATGCTTCAGTTTGTGCCCACTGCCCCTCGTCCTGTCACTGGGAATGACTCAAAAGAGACAGGCTCCATCCTCTTGACACCCTCCCCTCAGATATTTATACACACTGATGAGGTCTCCCCTCAGTATTTTCTTTTCCAGGCTAAACTAGCCCAGTTCTTTCAGTCTGTCCTCATATGACTGTGGTGGTTTTACTCAGGTGGGCAGCTGAGCTCCACCACAACCACTCTCTCACTCCCCCTCTTCTCAAAGAGAAAGGGGGAGAAAATACAACACAGAGAACTCGAGGTTTGAGATGAGAAAGGTTTAATTAAAGGTAAAGGGAATGGGGAGAAAAAGAAACAAAAGAAACAATAAGTCCACGCAGAAGCACAGAGAAAGGGAAAGAAAAAAAAAGTTATTTTCTACTTCCCATCAACAAGCAATGTTTGGCCATGTCTTGGGAAGCAGGGCCTCAAAACATGTAGTGGTTGTTCAGGAGGAACAGCTCCCTCCCCCACGAGAGCCCCAATTTTTATTGCTGAGTGTTATGGAATATGCCTTTGGTTGGTTTAGGTCAGCTGACCTGGCAATGTCCCCTCCCCATCACTTGCCCACCCCCAGCCTGCTGGCTCTTAGGGGCTTGGAAGGAGTCCTGATGCTGTGCCAGCACTATGCAGCAATAGACAACACAACACTTGAGTGATATCAGTGCTGTTCCAGCTACAAGTGCAGAGCACAGCACTCTGTGGGCTGCTTCAGGGAAAGGTGACTCCAGCTCAGACAGACCCAAGACAATGACAGATTCTGTAGTCCTCTAATCATCTTAGTAGCCCTCCTCTGGAATCACTCCAGTAATTCCATGTCCCTCTTGTGTCCTAGAACTGGACACAATACTTCCTGGGTGGCCTCTCCGTGGCTGAAGAGAGGGAGAGGATCACCTCCCTTGACTACTGAGAATACTCTTCTGAATGTAGCTCAGGATAACTTTGGCCTTCTTGACCGCAAGGGCATATTGTTGACCAATGGTTAACCTGATGTGCACCAGGACTCCCAGGTCCTTTTCTTCAGAGCTGCAGTCCAGCAGGTCAATACTTACCTTGTACTGATGCTTGGAGTTATTCCTCCCTAGGTGCAGGACCCTGAATTTGCCTTTGTTGAACTTCATGAGGTTCCTCTTGGCCCAAACCTACAGCCTGTCCAGGTCCCTCTGAATGGTAGCACAGTCTTCTGGGGTATCAGACACGCCTTTGAGCTTTGTGTCATCAGCAAACTTGCTGGGGGTGCAGTCTGTTCCATCATCCAGATGACTGATGAGTAAGCTGAGCAAGACTGGACCCAGTACTGACCCCTGGGGCACACCACTAGCTACCGGCCTCCAACTAGATTCTGAAACACTGGGCACAATACTCTGAGCTCTGCCAGCTATCCAATTATCAATCCACCTCACTGTTCACTCATCTAACCTGCACTTCTTGAGCTTGTCTATGAGAATTTTATTGGAGACAGTGTCAAAAGCCTTACTGAAGTCAACATAGACCATACCCTCTGCTCTCCCCTCATCTACCCAGCTAGTTACCCCATCATAGAAAGCTATCAGGTTGTTTAAGCATGATTTCCCTCAGGGAAAGTCAGTAAAAATTCAGGAGCATGCTGACTACTCCTAATCACCTTCTTATCCTCCACATACTCGGAGATGACCTCCAGGATGAGCTGATCCATCACCTTTTCAGGGATGAAGGGGTCTTGTAGTTGCCTGGGTCCTCCATCTTGCCCTTTTTGAAGACTAGCATGACATGGGCTTTCTTCCAGTCCTCAGGCACCTCTTCTGTTCTCCACAACCTTTAAAAGAAGATTGAGAGTGGCCTAGCAATAACATTGGCCAGCTCTCTCATCACCTGTAGGTTCATTCTATTGGAGTCCATGGATCTGTGGATGTCATGTTTGCTTAAATGATCTCTGACCTGATCCTCCTCAACCAGGGGAAAGTCCTCCTTCTCCAGACTTCCTCTCTTGTCTCCAGAGTCTGAGATTCTTAAGGGCTGGTCTTAGCACTAAACACTAAAAAAATAAGAGAGATGACTAGGATGAGTGGACAAATATGAGGAAATAGGAAGTAATTAAGGGGGGGGGGGTGGGTCATTTATTGTTTTGTTTTGTTTCATACTTTGTAATTTGGTGACCTCTTGAAGCCACAGCTGCTTTGGAAACCTTATAGACCAGGACACAGATAAGCCCAGATTCTTTCCACCACAGACACTGACTTGTCCTCAGTGTCTGTGGTGGATATACATTTGGAGTTGGTTAGGATTATATCTGAATGAAGAAACTGTTCATGCTTCTGCATGTTGTTTTTGACCTTTAAAGCCATTGGTACTCCAGAGCTCTCCATTTATTACACAGATATTGAGTGGATAAAAAATATGTCACTGGCATAGTGACAGTGCACAGATGATCCTTTCTCCTTCAGACTGCAAATATTTTCAGTGAAGAATTTCTAACTCAAGATTTGTGTTTGTTTGATTCATTCATTCATTCACCGGTTGTTTCAAAATTCTACTGGTTAGGTGTACAAGATTTTCTATTGTACAAAATAAATTTATAAACAACGCTGTTGTATTTGGAAAGTCTGTCTTTTGGGAGACAGAATATATATATTTATTTTAGCGTGTAATATATCTACATGATCTCATAGTATCATGTAACTTCATTTGTGTTGAGTACACTGTCTTAAATGACATGCAAAATGCTCATGAAGTAGAAGAGTAGAGGTACTTCTCACTCTGTCTGGAATACTTCTGATCAGCAGGTTTTTAAATCTCTAATTTTCTGAATGAGAAATGATAAAGCAAAAAGTAATGTTGCTGGCTGTTGCAATGCAGTATTAATCTAGAATATTTAGGCAGTAACCACAACAGAATCCAAAGCAATGAACAGCTCCCAAGTTTAGACACGTTTTGCTGTTTGTTTAAGTCAGAGCAGATGATAGGAAATTAAAGAAATAAAGGAATAGCAGGAAATCTGAATGTTGTCAACACTGAAAGAGACAATAGTTTCAGATATTAACTTTGTTCCTTTGAGATAGTTGTGGAGAGCAATATGATCTCCCCTGAGCCTTCTCCTCTCCAGACTAAACAACCCCATCAGCTGCTCCTCATAGAACATGTCTTCCAGACCTTCACCAGCTTCATAACGCTACTCTGGGCATGCTCCAGTACCTCAATTTCCTTCTTGTAATTAGGGGCCCAAAACTGAACAAAGTACTCGAGGTGCATCCTCACCAGAGCTGAGTACAGGGAAATGATCACCTCCCTGGTCCTGCTGGCTACACTATTCTTGATACAAACCAGGATGCCATTGGCCTTCTTGGCCACCTGGGCACACTGCTGGCTCATGTTCAGGCAAGCATCAATCAGCACCCTCAGATCCTTTTCCTCTGCACTGCTTTCAAGCCACTCTCCCCCAAGCCTGTAGCAGTGCATGGGGTTGTTGTGGCCAAAGTGCAGGACCCATCTCTTAGTTTCACTGAACCTCATCCCATTGGCCTCTGACCATCGTTCCAGCCTGTTCGGGTCCCTGTGCAGGGCCTTCCTACCCTAACACTTCCCCCTAAATTACTAAGGGTAATTTACCAATTACCAATTTACCAATTACCTTTTCCAAGTCATCAATAAAGATATTAAACCAACACCAACCCCTCGGGAGTACCACTGGTGACCATTTTTAACCTAGCAAAGAGTGGAGTGTACCTGTCCAAGTTGGGGGCTGCCATTTTCTCCAGGAGAATGCTATGGGAGATCATGTCAAAAGCCATGCTTAAGTTTAGGTAGACTACATCAACAGGCTTTCCCCAATCCACCAGGCGAGTCACCTGGTCATAGAAGAAGATGAGGCTGGCCAGGCAGGACTTGCCTTTCACAAAACCATGTTGTTTGGGCCAGATCCCCTGGATATCTTGCACATGTTTGTGATTGCATTCAAGATGCAAGGTCTAGGGAAGTGATTGTCCCCTGTACTCAGCTCTGGTGAGGCCGCACCTCGAGTACTGTGTTCAGTTTTGGGCCCCTCAGTACAAGAAGCACATGGAGGTGCTCAGAAGAGTCCAGAGAAGGACGATGAAGCTGGTGAGGGGTCTGGAGAACAAGTCTTATGAGGAGCAGCTGAGGGAGCTGGGATTGTTCAGCCTGGAGAATAGGAGGCTCAGGGGTGACCTTGTCACTCTCTATAGGTACCTCAAAGGAGGCTGTAGCAAGGTGGGGGTTGTTCTATTCTCCCACGTGTCTGGTGACAGGACGAGTAAGAATGGACTAACATTGTGCCAGGGGAGTTTTAGGTTGGATTTAATGAAGAACTTCTTTACTGAAAGGGTTGTTAGGCATTGGAATGAGCTGCCCAGGGAAGTGGTTGAGTCACCATCCCTGGAGATCTTTAAAAGACGTTTAGATGTACAGCTTAGTGATATGGTTTAGTGGAGGACTTGTTAGTGCTATTTCAGAGGTTGGACTAGATGATCTTGAGGTCTCTTCCAACCTAGACAATTCTGTGATTCTGTGAAGATGACCTGTTCCACCACTTTTCCTTACACCGAGGTCAGGCCAACAGGCCTGTAGTTCCCTGGGTCCTCCTTACAACCCTTCTTATAGATGGATGTCATTATTAGCAAGTCTCCAGTCATCTGGACCTCTCTGGATGACCATGACTGATAGATGATGGAGAGCAGCCCAGCAATTACATGCACCAACTTCCTTAGCACCCTCAGGTGGATCCCATCTGTCTTCATGGACTTGTGACAGTCCAGGTGGAGCAGTATGTCTCTGCTTACACCGGAACTGTGGGGGGTTTGTTCTGCTCTCCATCCCAAACAAGGGAGTTGAAAATCCCGAGCACAGGTGGTCTGACTATTAAAGATATTTGTAAAAAATACATTAACTTCATCCTTTTTCTTATCCTCAGTAGCCACGTTCCCTGCCACATCCAGCAAAGGATGGGAATTTTCCTTGGCCCCTGAGCTTCATCATCATAATCATCATCATCACAATAATAATAATAATGTAAAATGTAATTAGTATAAATATTATGCTCTTAATTATGGATATTAATTTCTGATTATAACTAATTTAAAAATGAATACAGAATCTTTAGAAAGAAAGAAGTAATGGATGAAATGTCATGTCTGTTGCAGTTTTATGGCTTTTGCATTTGACTTTAAAAAGTGCAACATTTACTCATCAAAGCAGGTGAATGACTAATACCAAAAGGGTGATATCTGATAAATTTAATGCTCACCTGAAGGGCTATTTTATCTGTAAACTCAATCACTTAATGAGAAAATTAGATACTTACATGTATTTACTTTGGTTTCTGTTAATAAAACTAGTTGACTTAGTGACGTGAAGATATTGTTAAGATCAGGACAGAGACATATTCACAGTTTAGCAGTCTCTTTCCTCCATTTGCAGAAAGGATTTTAGCATCAGGCCCTTGATTGTGATGTTGGGGAAAGGTAATAACAGGTATCAAAATTTCACAGTGTTTCAAAGTCCTGTTCATTTCTTACCGATTTTAATTCTATTATTAAGCAAAACCTTAAAAAGCATGCTCTGTTTAATCCCCAAATGCCAATTTCCGTTTATGGGATAAGGTTTTCCAAATACTAATTAATTGAGGCTGGAGTCAAGTCCTGGTAGCATTCCTAACCAAACAACAGAATATCAGGTGTTCTAGAAGCATTTCCTGTACTTGATGGCATCAGGTTACCTGCCTGCTGGAAATCCCTTTCTATTTCTTCTCTCAACCACAATAATTAAATTTGAATTAATATAAAAGCAAAAGGAAAGGAAAAATACTTAGCAGAGAAAAGGAGCAGGGAAAAAAAAAAAAAAAAGGTAAAATGGAGAAGGAAACAAGTTTCTTTACCAACTGGCTATCTTTTGTTTATCAGACTTTCACATTGCCTTAAGCTTTCCTTTGATCTGCTCTTCATTATTATGATAAAAAATCTTAACAAAGTCTGGATTATTTATTTATTTATTTATTTATTCATTTATTTTAAAATTAGTCTCTAGAATAATATTCTTTATTTCACAGAATTTCTAGGTTGGAAGAGACCTCAAGATCATCGAGTCCAACCTCTAACCTAACACTAACAGTCCCCACTAAACCATATCCCTAAGCTCTACATCTAAACGTCTTTTGAAGACTTCCAGGGATGGTGACTCCACCACCTCCCTGGGCAGCCTGTTCCAGTGCCTCACAACCCTTTCAGTAAAGAAATTCTTCCTAACATCTAACCTAAAGCTCCCCTGGCGTAACTTTAGCCCATTCCCCCTCGTCCTGTCATCAGGCACATGGGAGAACAGGCCAACCCCCACCTCTCTACAGCCTCCTTTAATGTACTTATACATAGCAATAAGGTCACCCCTGAGCCTCCTCTTCTCTAGGCTGAACAAGCCCAGCTCCTTCAGCCGCTCCTCATAGGACTTGCTCTCCAGGCCCCTCACCAGCTTCGTCGCCCTTCTTTGGACCCGCTCAAGCACCTCGATGTCCTTCTTGTAGCGAGGGGCCCAAAACTGAACACAGTACTCGAGGTGCGGCCTCACCAGAGCCGAGTACAGGGGGACGATCACCTCCCTAGCCCTGCTGGTCACAGTGTTTCTGATACAAGCCAGGATGCCGTTGGCCTTCTTGGCCACCTGAGCACACTGCTGGCTCATATTCAGCCGACTGTCCACCACCACTCCCAGGTCCTTCTCTGCCTGGCAGCTCTCCAACCATTCCTCTCCCAGCCTGTAGTTCTGCTTGGGGTTATTGCGCCCCAGGTGCAGGACCCTGCACTTGGCCTTGTTGAACTTCATACAGTTGACCTCTGCCCATCGGTGCAGCCTATCCAGATCCTCCTGCAGAGCCTTCCTACCCTCGAGCAGATCGACACACGCACCTAGCTTGGTGTCATCTGCGAACTTACTGAGGGTGCACTCAATGCCGTCATCCAGATCATTGATGAAGATGTTAAAGAGGACCGGCCCCAGCACCGAGCCCTGGGGGACGCCACTAGTGACTGGCCTCCAACTGGACTTGGCTCCATTTACCACAACTCTTTGGGCCCGGCTATCCAGCCAGTTTCTAACCCAACGAAGCGTGCGCCAGTCCAAGCCAAGAGCAGCCAGTTTCTTGAGGAGAATGCTGTGGGAGACGGTGTCAAAAGCCTTGCTGAAGTCAAGGTAGACCACATCCACAGCCTTTCCCTCGTCCACCCAGCGCGTCACTTTGTCGTAGAAGGAGATCAGGTTCGTCAAGCAGGACCTGCCTTCCATAAACCCATGCTGGCTGGGCCTGATCGCCTGCTTGCCCTTCAAGTGCCGCATGATGACTCCCAAGAGGATCTGCTCCATGAGCTTCCCTGGTACTGAGGTCAAACTGACCGGCCTGTAGTTCCCCGGGTCTGCCCTCCGGCCCTTCTTGTAGATGGGCGTCGTGTTTGCTAGCCGCCAGTCAACGGGGACCTCCCCCGATAGCCAGGACTGCTGATAAATGATGGATAGGGGCTTGGCCAGCTCCTCTGCCAGTTCTCTCAGTACCCTCGGGTGGATCCCATCCGGCCCCATCGATTTGTGCACATCCAAGTGCCATAGCAGGTCACCAACCAGTTCTTCATGGATGGTGAGGGCCACATCCTGCTCCCCGTCCCCTTCCACCAGTTCTGGGTACTGGGTATCCAGAGAGCAACCGGTTTTGCCGCTAAAGACTGAGGCAAAGAAGGCATTAAGCACCTCCGCCTTTTCCTCATCTCTTGTAACTAAGTTTCCCCCCGCATCCAGTAAAGGATGGAGATTCTCCCTAGTCCTCCTTTTGGTGTTGATGTATTTATAAAAGCGTTTTTTGTTATCTTTAACAGCAGTAGCCAGATTGAGCTCCAGATGAGCTTTGGCCTTCCTAATCTTGTCCCTGCACAGCCTCGCTACATCCTTATAGTCCTCCTTAGTGGCCTGCCCAATTTTCCAAAGATTATAAACCCTCTTTTTTCTCCTTAGCTCAAGCCACAATTCTCTGTTGAGCCAGGCTGGTCTTCTTCCCCGCTGGCTCATCTTTGGGCGCATGGGAATAGACCGCTCCTGCGCCATTAGGATTTGCCTCTTAAAGAGCGCCCAGCCTTTCTGGACCCCTCTGCCCTTCAGAACCGCCTCCCATGGGACTCCACCAACCAGTGTCCTGAGCAGCCCAAAGTCAGCCCTCCGAAAGTCCAATACAGTGGTTTTACTGGTTCCCTTCCTGGCCCCGCCAAGAATAGTGAACTCCACCATTTCGTGGTCACTCTGCCCAAGACTGTTCCCGACAATCACATCCTCCACCAGTCCTTCTCTGTTTGTGAAGAGAAGGTCTAGCAGGGCACCACCCCTGGTAGGTTCACTAACCAGCTGCGTCAGGAAGCTATCTTCCACGCTCTCCAGAAACCTCCTAGACTGCTTTCTCTGGGCTGTGTTGTGCTTCCAGGATATGTCAGGGAAGTTGAAGTCCCCCACGAGTACAAGCGCCGACGATTTCGCAACCTCTGTCAGCTGCCTGTAGAACTCCTCATCCGTCTCCTCATCCTGGTTCGGCGGTCTATAGCAGACCCCGACCAGGACACTAGCCTTGTTGTCCCTGCCGATCCTAACCCAAAGGGACTCGTTCTTGTCATTCCTAGCCTCGAGTTCTACAACATCGAAAGACTCTCTAATATAGAGAGCCACACTGCCACCCCTTCTGTGCTGCCTGTCCCTTCTGAAGAGCCTATAGCCAGGCATCGCAGCACTCCAGTCGTGGGACTGGTCCCACCACGTTTCCGTGATGGCAACCAAGTCGTAGCCTGCCCGCTGCACGATGGCTTCCAGCTCCTCCTGTTTGTTACCCATGCTGCGTGCATTGGTGTAGATGCACTTCAGCTGGGCCATTGCCTTATCCTCCGGCCTTGCCATTGCTCCCCCTGGCACAGCCCCAACAGTCCTTGCTTCAACCCCATCCCCCTTCTTACCTAGTTTAAAGCCCTATCAATGAGCCCCGCCAGCTCCTGGCCCAGGATCCTTTTTCCCCTAGAGGATAGGGACCCGTCTTCAGCCATCAGGCCAGGTGCCGAGTAAACTGCCCCATGGTCGAAAAACCCAAGATTTCTGCGTAGGCACCAGCCCCGGAGCCACGTGTTTAACAAGTGGGCTTTCCTTGTCCTCTCCGTACCCCTCCCTATCAACGTAGGGATGGACGAAAATACTACCTGCACTCCTGCTCCGTCCACTAACCGTCCCAGCCCCCTAAAGTCTCTTTTGATAGCCTTCAGGCTTCTGTCATCAATGTCATCACTGCCCGCCTGGACTATCAGGAGAGGATAATAGTCTGAGGGGCGTACCAGGTTGGGGAGCTTCCTGGCAACGTCCCTGACCCTGGCCCCAGGGAGGCAGCAGACTTCCCTACGGGTAGGGTCAGGCCGACAAATAGGGCCCTCCATCCCCCTAAGGATAGAGTCTCCCACGACAATCACCCTTCTTTCTTTCTTGGTGGAGGCAGTCCTGATGCGTGGAGTCGACCTCCTCGCCCTAGGCATCCTCCTGGGAACACTGTCTATCTCTTCCTCAGTTGCTGTTGATCTCTCATTCTCCAGGGCCTCAAACCTGTTTTGTAAGGGCACCTGGGAAGGTGGGGCCGGAAGGGGAGGGCATCGCCTGCCATGTCGCGCAGGGACCTGTCTCCACTCCTCCTCAACTCCCAGATCCCCTCCGTCTGTCCGACGGCGACAGGGCAGGGGGTCCACCCCCGTTTGGGGTGTCTCACCCCGGTAACTCTCCTTGAGGCCCTGCAGGGAGTTGCTCCAGAAGTCTATCTCCCGCTCACATTCCCTGATGGCCCTCAGCCTGTCCACCTCCTCCTTGAGCTCCGCCACCATGCGGATCAGGTCATCCACTTGCTCACATCTCACGCAGGCAGCGTCTCTGCCTCCCGCCGACAGTAGCAGCAGGCTCTGACACTCCCTGCATCCAGTCACCTGAACCGCTGCATTCTTTAGCGGGTACTCGGTCTGGGTGTGTACCGACCTCCTGCAGAGCGCTCCGTGCCTGGTGGAGACCATTATCGCCTAGCTAGAGACCGTCGTTAACAGGCGTTCTTGTGGTCGGGGGTTCCTCTCCGCCCTTCCTGCTCGCCCTGCCTGCGCGAACTGCCGCGCTAACTGCCGCGCCACTCCCTTCTGACGCGCACTAATTAATTTTTAATTTTACACTACTAAAAAAATTGCAGTTGCAATCATTAGAAAGCCAGTACACAACTGCAGTAGCACTCCTTTGGATCAGATTGTTATATGAAATATACCTATGAAGTTTCTAATGGAAGAAGGCTTTAATGTTATTATGAAGTTACAAATATCTCTCACTGATCTCCAGACAAGAGACCTTACTTTACACTACAGATAAGCTAAAGTAAAACCACTGAGTTCAAAAATGTTACTACCAAATCAATTCAGACTGTTAGAGGTAAACAGAAGTTGAACCTCCTTCTTGAGAGTTTTTACAGCCTTCATTATTAAATTTGTCTGTTATTGGAAATTAATTAAACTCCTCTTGATCTGCTGATGAAAGCCATCCCTTTTAATGCATGAACAATTCGTATGGCAGTCAAACTTCAGATCTCAGACTGTGTAAGAAGTTAAAAAACATCTTTAAGTTTCTTGCTGGAAGTTAACTACCATTTTTACTTTATTTAAAAAAGGTTAGTCTCATTCTCTAAACAAGCTTATAACATCTATATAGATGATAAACAGTCTACACAGCTATGCAAATGTCACATATCTACTACAATTTTTTGTGTCAATCTAAAAAAAATAAATAAGTAAGCACACTATTTGGGCATGCATTTGAGAAATTGCACTGTTTACCGACTGATATCAGAGAACATAAGTAATCTTCACTGTTTTCCATATTTCTCAGTCCATAGTGTGGTGATACTATATAATAGGCAAGGTATTTCATTCATACTTGACAATTTTTGTAAATTTGAACACATTTGTAAATCTTTAAAAGATTTTAAATTTTAAACTTTGTAAATTTTTAAAATTTTAAAATTTAAAATTTTAAATTTTGTAAATCTTTAAAAGATTTACAAAAGCAGAGTAATCATTTTTAGACAATAATTCGTTCTCATGACCAAATATATATATATATAATAATTATTATTTTGTTCCTGCGCAAAGGTCTTCACATACATTCTAGAAAGTGATTATGCTTTAGTGTTTAATACATATATATACAAATTGTTAATGATACACAAAACCTGTGGTTAATCCTAAGAGTCTGGTACATATTTATGAACAAAAGTTTAATCCTGATCCTCTCCATAGTTCCCACAGTAGAATGGGGAAAAAAGATAAATTAGTGGCAGTTTATTTGCTGAGTGCATCTCACCGATCCTGCCTGACAGATGCTCTCAAAGACTGTGAAGAAAGCTGTATGGATTTCTTTCATGCAACTTTCTCTCCTATACTTATTACCAGAGTACATTTATATGTAGTTTGGCAAAAGGAAACATTTGCAAGACTGAGCTGTCACAGCACCGTGACATTTAATGGCAGTATCAGCTGGCTCGTACTGTTCATTTTCCTGTTTCTTTTTGTGTACTGCTTCCCAATTCTGCTAAGTGCAAACCAATGTTGAATCTACAGTTAATATTGATGGGTGTTTTGATATGAAATCTTTGCAAAGTGGCCACAGCTTGGGTAAATTTACACAGTGGCAGTTTTAAAAATATAAATTTTCAATCTCAATAGCAATTTTTTTTTGTTTGTTTGTTTGTTTGTTTGTTTGTTTTCTTGTTGTTGTTGATTTTGCTTCCTAGGACAATTGTATGACTTTATAGAAGACTACTCAATTTTTTTAGCTATTCTAGGATGTTTAAAATTCTGTGTGAGTTGACAACTGTGGCATTTGTATATTTGTGTTACAGTATAACATATCGGAATTCATATTATTTGTTTATTTCAACCCAAATGTAAGATGTGCTGTCAAGGTTACTACATAACAAGAGACCATGCTTTTTAAAAGTTCTTTTAATTTTGAAAATTATTTTTACATGTAAAACATAGCTCTCTTCTCTTTGCCCCTTAAAATCAAGTATTTCTATTCCCCTATAAACATACTGTCTAATTATAAATTAATAATAATAATAATTAAAAAGTCTTCCTTTACAAAAAAAATTTTAGCTAAGCTTGATGCTGAGATATATTTTTCACTGTTTCTAAATTCCAGTTAATAATTCACGTTTTCTTAATCTTTTTACCATAGTAAAACAAGGAGCAAAATAGGAAAGATAACTTGTTTCAGAGTGAATCACTCTGTTTCCTCAGAGCATTGTTCCTTGTTGAATTTCAGATTCTGCTTATAATCATGTTATAAAATATCAAAACTTGATCATAGTTGCCTGGTCCAAGCATGTATAGAAGGATCAATAAAAAATTCGATTTGAATCAGGCTCATTTATCTCATTTCCAGGCACAGCTGCAGAGGAAAGGGAGATGTGAAGAAAATCTTCATATGGTGAAAACTCAGAGTCATTAATGCAAAGTTCATACTCAGGTACAGCTGATGCAATGTTTCCACACTGAGAAAGGAAAGTAGTGTCTGCTCTTTATGTCAGTAAAACATGGGTGTCTATCTGTTCTCCCTTGTATATAACTGTTTATTGTCAAGTCATATCTTATTTTAATTCTGCAGAGTGTTTCGTCTTGACCATGTCTTTTATTTTCCAGTCATATCCTTGAAAAATGCTGTACAAGCAAGTTCACCTGTTTCTGCACTTCCTGGAATCTGTCTTTTGGAGCACACGCTGGCATCTGGTGAAAATGGTTGGCTAGTATCCTGAAGTATTGATGTGACACTGCCATACTCAAAGATATTTTTACCTGGCTTCCTGGTGACCTGGGAAATCCATATTTTGTCTACTTCATGATGCAACAATATCCTAGCTGGAATCTGGACCACAGCTTCCAACTCTCTGACTCTTTCTGTTAAAAAATCTTTAGAATGCATATATTAAATTAGTCCAGATACATTCTGATAACAGAGACTGGTGACAGAGTACTCAAATGAATTATTAAGAAAAAATCTATTTTGAGTTTTAAACAATATTTATTTTCAACTGTATGCATACTGAAGAATGGGACAGAGGAGCAGAGTTATGGCAGCTTTATGAAAAATGTAGTCAGAACTTTCTATTCTCTCCCTCCCCTCCGTCTACACTGCCTCTCCCCCATCCCCTCCCAACACACACATACACTTGTAACAGTGTAAAACACTTACTTTGGGGCTAAATTCATATTATTTAATTTTGGTTAAAAATAAATAAATAAATAAAAATTAGAAGAGTTACTGAATATTTTCCAGATACCCATTGCTCTGAGTTTCTGTCAGGGTTGTGAGTCAAACATACAAACTTGTTAGAGCTTGTCCTGGTTTCAGTTAGAACAGAATTAATTTTCTTCCTAGTAGCTGGTGGAATGCTGTGTTTTGGCTTAGGATGAGAAGAGTGCTGATAACACCCCGATACTTTAATTGTTGCAGAGCAGTGCTTATACTAAGCCAAGGACATCTCAGCCTTTTGCTCTGTCCTGCCAACGGGCAGGCTGGGGGTGCAGTAAGAGCTGGGAGGGGACAGACCCGGGACAGGTGACCCAAACTAGCCAAAGGGGTATTCCATACCATCTGACGTCATGCTAAACAATATATAGGGGTGGCTAGCCGGGGGGACGGGGCCGGACTGCTCGGGGTTAGGCTGGGCATCGGTCAGCGAGTGGTGAGCAATTGCATTGTGCATCACTTGTTTGTACATATTATTATTATTTCCCTATTATCACCATATTATTATTATTGTTATTATTGTTATTATTATTTTGTTATTATTATTTTCCTGTCTTATTAAACTGTCTTTATCTCAACTCGCGGGCTTCACTTTCCATTTCTCTCCCCCGTCCCAGAGAGGGAGGGGGGAGGGTGAGCGAACGGCTGCGTGGTGTTTAGCTGCCGGCCGGGTTAAACCACGACAGTCATTTTGGCGCCCAACGTGGGGCCCGAAAAGTTGAGATAACGGCAGATCTGACCAGAGTGTGTTAAACTAAAATTGGTGTAAGGATTAGACCTGCTTAATAGTCACCTGTCATGATGCTGATTGCTTTAATCTCAACTCTGCTGCGCCTGTTTTCCAAATTGAGTATTATAGTACATTATTTTCCGTATTTGCTCTCTGTCATGTTGTTTATCCTCTCCGGGCCCTGGTTTCAGATCATTATGGTACTGTGTGTTGTAGCAATGGCTTATGAGACGATGAAATATGTGGTCATGACTCTAACTTGTTACTTGTATTCAGTAACATCGTCGACTCTGTACTTTGGAAACTGTATCTTGGAAACTATTAGCAATTATACCTATTGTTTTTTTCCATTAGGGAGTCAATCTGTGGAGGGGAAAGGGGAGGATATTTTTCCTTACTTGCTTACTCTCCCTTTCTCCTTCACCACCCCTGTATCCTCCTGGATCACTCTGCCTTCCTCCTTCACCACCCTCTTATCCCCTGAGCTTGTCACAATAGCTCTCCAAGATATTGAATACTATTGGGATACTCGGAATACCATAGTCTTGTTGTTCTGCCTCATGAATGCACTTCAGGTTCTGCTTAAAGTTAAACAACTACTTGGGAAGCTCATCCGGAGATCTGCCCGGAGGCAGGATAGTTGTGGGTGGCAGGGAGTATGGGTGGATATGGGCAGGCATCTAGAGCAGTTGGCACCCCCAGTGTGTTGGAAATTCACCCCTGAGCAATGGCAAAACCCTCAAAAACTGGCAGAATGCTTGAAAAAAAGGTGTCATGATGCTGGCAGTTCCAAAGTAACACAAATCATTGTAACGTGCTGGGGCCTGGCTCATGCCTATCGAGCTGCCATTGATACTGCTATCAACTTAGTGACAGACCCTGCGGCCACTCCAAGCCCTGTGACAGATCCAACGGCCACTGTGACCCCTACGGTGGATTCTGCAGCCGCTCCAGCCCCAGCTCCTGCAGCCACTCCAGATCCGGTTCCTGCAGCCGCTTCAGATCCGGTTCCTGCAGCCGCTTCAGTTCCAGCTCCTGCAGCCGCTCCAGCTCCAGCTCCTGCAGCCGCTCCAGTCCCAGCTCCTGCAGCCGCTCCAGTCCCAGTTCCTGCAGCCGCTCCAGTTCCAGATCCTGCAGCCGCTCCAGTTCCAGCTCCGGCCGCTACTCCAGTCCCAGTTCCTGCAACTGCTCCAGTCCCAGCTCCTGAAGCCGCTCCAGCTCCAGCTCCTACTGCTGCTCCAGTCCCAGCTCCTGCAACTGCTCCAGCTCCAGCTCCAGCTCCTGTAGCCGCTACAGCTCCAGTTCCTGCAACTGCTCCAGCTCCTGCAGCCGCTCCAGCTCCTGTGGCCGTGTCAGAGAAACGAGCTGTAGCAGTGCAAGTTGACCCTGCAGAGGGTATTCCAATCCCTGTAACGGGGTCAGAGAAACGAGCTGTAGCAGTGCAAGTTGACCCTGCAGAGGGTATTACAACCTCTGTAGCAGACCCTGTAACAAAGTTAGAGAAACGAGCAGTAGCAGTGCAAGCTGCCCCTGCAGAGGGTATTACAACCTCTGTGGCAGACCCTGTAACAAAGTTAGAGAAACGAGCAGTAGCAGTGCAAGCTGCCCCTGCAGAGGGTATTCCAACCCCTGTAGCAGACTCTGTAACAAAGTCAGAGAAACGAGCAGTAGCAGTGCAAGTTGACCCTGCAGAGGGTATTACAACCTCTGTAGCAGACCCTGTAACAAAGTCAGAGAAACGAGCAGTAGCAGTGCAAGCTGCCCCTGTAGAGAAGGTGAAAAAATGGTATAGAGATTCAGGTCGTTTAGAACGCAGAGAGTCTTCTGCCAATCCAGGTAAGGCTTCTGCCAAAACTAGGTATAGAGATGACGAAGATGACGACGACGCTGGGCCATCAAGGATTCAGGAGGAGGAAGATGAGGATGCCGAAAAAGCAACAGTAACTACCCGAAGCCTAAACGAGCGCGAGCTACGAGATGTGCGAAAAGATTTTGGTCGCTGTATAGGTGAGCAGCTTGTCACCTGGCTGCTCCGGTGCTGGGACTCTGGAGCCAATTGTGTGGAATTAGACGGCAGGGAAGCCAAGTGGCTGGGATCCCTAGCTCGAGACGCCGGCATTGACAAAGCAATTGCAGATGGAGCACAACCCACCAGCCTCTGGAGGCGTCTCCTCTCAGCTGTGAGGGAAAGGTATCCCTTCAAGGAAGAACTTTTATGTCTACCAGGCAAGTGGACCACTATGGAGAAGGGAATCCAGTACCTGAGGGAATTAGCCATACGGGAAGTGATTTATGAGGATCCAGACCTCAGACAAACATCCAAAGACCCAGATGAAGTCAAGTGTACACGACCCATGTGGCGGAAGTTTGTACGGAGTGCACCATCATCATATGCCAGCTCATTGGCAATAATGGCCTGGAAAGAGGATGAGGAACCCACAGTGGATGAAGCGGCTAAACAACTCCGGCAGTATGAAGAAAGTCTCTCCTCTTCCTTACAGGCCTGCGTCTCAGCTGTGGAGAAACTTTCTGAAAAGGTTCACCAACTTGAAGAGAATCTATTGTCCTCCCCACCTGAACCAACCAGTGTCCACTGACCAAAAGAGAACACTTGGGAGAAACTTTCTGAAAAGGTTCACCAACTTGAAGAGAGATTATTCTCCTCCGCACCTGTACAAAGCAGTGTCTCAGCTGTCAGGGGTAGGCGTTCACCCACACAAGGAAGACGCTATGGTGGGTACTCACCCCGTGCCACCCTGTGGTTTTACTTACGAGACCATGGAGAGGACATGAGAAAATGGGATGGAAAATCTACCGCGACCCTAGAGGCACGGGTACGTGAGTTGCAAAAGAAAACAATCAGGAAAAAGGGATTCTCTGAAAAGTTTGCTGCTCCAACTTCCAGCAGACAGTCCTTCAAACACAGAAACGAAGAAGATTCTGACCAGGATTAGGGGGGCCCTGCCTCCAGCCAGGGGGAGGAAAGGGACAATCGAGTTTATTGGACTGTGTGGATTCGATGGCCTGGCACATCACGCGCACAGAAGTATAAGGCTTTAGTAGACACCGGTGCACAATGTACTATAATGCCATCGAGCTATAAAGGACCAGAGCCCATCTATATTTGTGGAGTGACAGGGGGATCTCAGCAGTTGACTGTATTGGAGGCTGAAGTGAGTCTGACTGGGAATGAGTGGGAAAAGCACCGCATTGTGACTGGCCCGGATGCTCCATGTATCCTTGGCATAGACTATCTTAGAAGAGGATATTGCAAGGACCCAAAAGGGTTCCGGTGGGCTTTTGGTATAGCTGCCTTAGAGACAGAGGGCATTAAACAATTATCTACCTTGCCTGGTCTCTCAGAGGACCCCTCTGTTGTGGGGTTGCTGAGGGTCGAAGAACAGCAAGTGCCAATCGCTACCACAACTGTGCACCGGCGGCAATATCGCACTAACCGAGACTCCCTGATCCCCATCCATAAGCTAATTCGTCAATTGGAGAGCCAAGGAGTGATCAGCAAGACCCATTCACCTTTCAATAGTCCCATATGGCCAGTGCGAAAGTCTAATGGCGAGTGGAGACTAACAGTGGACTATCGCGGCCTGAACGAAGTCACGCCACCACTGAGTGCTGCAGTGCCGGACATGCTGGAACTTCAGTATGAACTTGAATCAAAGGCAGCTAAGTGGTACGCCACAATTGATATCGCTAAAGCATTTTTCTCCATCCCTCTAGAAGCAGAGTGCAGGCCACAATTTGCCTTCACTTGGAGGGGAGTCCAATATACTTGGAATAGGCTGCCCCAGGGGTGGAAACACAGCCCTACCATTTGCCATGGGCTGATCCAGTCTGCGCTAGAGCAGGGGGAAGCTCCTGAACACCTGCAGTACATCGATGACATTATTGTGTGGGGTGACACAGCAGAGGAAGTTTTCGAGAAAGGGAAGAAAATAGTCCAAATCCTTCTGAAAGCCGGTTTTGCCATAAAACAAAATAAAGTCAAAGGACCTGCACGAGAGATCCAATTTTTAGGAATAAAATGGCAAGATGGACGTCGTCAAATCCCAATGGATGTGATCAACAAAATAACAGCTATGTCTCCACCAACTAACAAAAAAGAAACACAGACTTTCCTAGGTGTTGTGGGGTTTTGGAGAATGCACATCCCAAATTACAGTCTGATTGTAAACCCGCTCTACCAAGTAACCCGTAAGAAGAATGAGTTTGAATGGGGCCCTGAACAACGACAAGCCTTTGAACAAATCAAGCAGGAAATAGTCCATGCAGTAGCTCTTGGGCCAGTTCGAACAGGACCAGATGTAAAGAATGTGCTCTACACTGCAGCCGGGGAGAACGGCCCCACCTGGAGCCTCTGGCAGAAAGAACCTGGGGAAACTCGAGGTCGGCCCCTGGGGTTTTGGAGTTGGGGATACAGAGGATCCGAGGCCCGCTATACTCCAACTGAAAAGGAGATATTGGCAGCATATGAAGGAGTTCGATCTGCTTCGGAGGTGGTCGGTACTGAAGCGCAGCTCCTCCTAGCACCCCGATTGCCGGTACTAGGCTGGATGTTCAAGGGAAGGGTCCCCTCTACGCATCATGCAACTGATGCTACATGGAGCAAGTGGGTTGCACTGATTACTCAGCGGGCTCGAATAGGAAACCCCAGTCGCCCAGGAATATTGGAAGTGATCATGGACTGGCCAGAAGGCAAATACTTTGGGATATCATCAGAGGAGGAGGTGGGTCTTGCTGAAGAAGCCCCACTGTACAACCAGTTGCCAGAGAATGAAAAGAAATATGCCCTGTTCACTGATGGGTCCTGTCGTATTGTGGGGAAGCATCGGAGATGGAAGGCTGCTGTATGGAGTCCTACGCGACGAGTTGCAGAAGCTGCTGAGGGAGAAGGTGAATCGAGTCAGTTTGCAGAAGTGAAAGCCATTCAGCTGGCTTTAGACATTGCTGAACGAGAAAAATGGCCAGTTCTCTATCTCTACACCGATTCATGGATGGTAGCAAATGCCCTGTGGGGATGGTTACAGCAATGGAAGCAAAACAACTGGCAGCGTAGGGGCAAACCCATTTGGGCTGCTGCATTGTGGCAAGATATTGCTGCTCGGGCAGAGGACCTGGCTGTGAAAGTACGCCACGTAGATGCTCATGTGCCCAAGAATCGGGCTACTGAAGAACATCAAAACAACCAGCAGGTGGATCAGGCTGCTAAGATTGAAGTAGCTCAGGTGGACCTGGATTGGCAGCATAAAGGTGAATTATTTATAGCCCGATGGGCCCATGACACCTCAGGCCATCAAGGTAGAGACGCAACATACAGATGGGCTCGTGATCGAGGGGTGGACCTGACCATGGACGCTATAGCACAGGTTATTCATGACTGTGAAACATGTGCTGCAATCAAGCAAGCCAAACGGTCAAAGCCTCTTTGGTATGGAGGACGATGGCTGAAATATAAATATGGAGAGGCCTGGCAGATTGATTACATCACACTCCCTCAAACTCGCAATGGCAAGCGCCACGTACTTACAATGGTGGAAGCAACCACCGGATGGCTGGAAACATATCCTGTGCCTCATGCCACCGCCCGGAACACCATCCTGGGCCTTGAAAAGCAAGTCCTATGGCGACATGTCACCCCAGAAAGAATAGAATCAGACAATGGGACTCACTTCCGAAACAACCTTATAGACACTTGGGCCAAAGAACATGGTATTGAATGGGTGTATCACATCCCCTATCATGCACCAGCCTCCGGGAAAGTTGAACGATACAATGGCCTGTTAAAGACTACCTTGAAAGCAATGGGCGCTGGGACGTTCAAAAACTGGGATACGCATTTGGCAAAGGCCACCTGGTTAGTCAATACTAGGGGATCTACCAACCGAGCAGGACCTGCCCAATCAAACCTGTTACGTACTGTAGATGGGGATAAAGTTCCTGTAGTGCATGTAAAAAATATGCTAGGTAAAACAGTCTGGGCTACTCCTGCCTCAGGAAAAGGCAAACCTATTCGTGGGATTGTTTTCGCTCAGGGACCTGGATACACTTGGTGGGTGATGCAAAAGAACGGAGAGGTCCGGTGTGTACCTCAAGGAGATTTAATACTGGGTGAGAATAGCCCATGAACTGAATTGTACCATGTTAATTAGTATATTATATTGTATGTTATCACTACCATGATTACTATAGGTAACTAATTAGAATGTATGGAAAAGAGTGTAACCTGAGCATGACATAAATGGTATGGAATAAGGGGTGGATAGATGTCCTGGTTTCAGTTAGAACAGAATTAATTTTCTTCCTAGTAGCTGGTGGAATGCTGTGTTTTGGCTTAGGATGAGAAGAGTGCTGATAACACCCCGATGCTTTAATTGTTGCAGAGCAGTGCTTATACTAAGCCAAGGACATCTCAGCCTTTTGCTCTGTCCTGCCAACGGGCAGGCTGGGGGTGCAGTAAGAGCTGGGAGGGGACAGACCCGGGACAGGTGACCCAAACTAGCCAAAGGGGTATTCCATACCATCTGACGTCATGCTAAACAATATATAGGGGTGGCTAGCCGGGGGGACGGGGCCGGACTGCTCGGGGTTAGGCTGGGCATCGGTCAGCGAGTGGTGAGCAATTGCATTGTGCATCACTTGTTTGTACATATTATTATTATTTCCCTATTATCACCATATTATTATTATTGTTATTATTGTTATTATTATTTTGTTATTATTGTTTTCCTGTCTTATTAAACTGTCTTTATCTCAACTCACGGGCTTCACTTTCCATTTCTCTCCCCCATCCCAGAGAGGGAGGGGGGAGGGTGAGCGAACGGCTGCGTGGTGTTTAGCTGCCGGCTGGGTTAAACCACGACAGAGCTACAGTTTTGTTTCTGCTTAGAAGACACTCTACTTGGTTAAATGTGTACTTGTGGCTACATTTCTAAAATATGAAAGGAAAATAAAAATTGCTTTGTTTTGTTGTGTTTTGTTTTTATATGAAAAAAAAAAAAAGGAGAAGAAAAAGAAAAAGGTCCCAAAATATTTAATTTTTAGATTCTTGTGTGTGTGTGTGTGTCTGTGTGTGTGTGTGTTCCTTATTGGTATTAGAAAAATAGATTCCATGTAGGCTTTGGGACTCTGGTGACTGGAGACTAATGAGATATTAACATGTGATATACTTAGGAACATCTATAGCAAGGCAGACCATAGGACTTTCTAGTCTTTGGTTTCTTGTTGTAGTGGCCAGTAATGGATCTGAAAGGAATAACATGTGCATGCACAACAAAATTCTACTTTGCCCTCGTACATTCCAACATCCAAATTATAGAGACTTCCTGAGCAGGGTTTTTCACTTAGACTAATCACCTAGGTGATTAATGGCACCAAAAGTGCTTCTGAGACAGAAAACTGTGTAATTGTCTTGTAATAGCTAGCTAACAGGAGAATTGCTTTCTTGCAGGTGCCATCTTTTCTTTCCCCCATTTCCTTTCCTGCCGTTGAACAAACCTATAGTGCTGAAGTACTGATGTGCATATAAAAAACTATAAAATGTTTAGAGGAGAGAGGAAAGCTTGTATAACTAGAAGCAAAACTAAGGATGGAATTTTAATTTTTAAAATGTTGGAAAAGAGGAAGAAGAAGAAGAAGAAGAAGAAGAAGAAGAAGAAGAAGAAGAAGAAGAAGAAGAAGAAGAAGAAGAAGAAGAAGAAAAAGGAAAAGAAAAAGAAAAAGAAAAAGAAAAAGAAAAAGAAAAAGAAAAAGAAATTGGTATAAAATCAATGCAAAAATATTATCCAGAAGATGATAAAATAACCAATGTTCTGCAGTATTTTGGGAAGTGTTCAAAATGGTACCTGTTCATTCTAAATACCACACTGTCAAAATTTTTCAATGCCACATACAGTCTAGTCACATTAAAAATAGCTCTTGAAAGAGTAGTTGCAACTTAACATTTGGAGTCTGTCTACAGGCTAAAGAACCCTTGTTTCTCAATGGCATCTCCTTCAGCATCCTTTGTTTGACCTTCAGCTAAGGAAGATACTGTAAGTCTGGAAAAGTGTTTTCCCAGCTAAAACATGTAGTGCATCAAGAGGAACTGAAAGCCTACAAGTTCCAAATTTCCGCCTACTGTTTGCAAATTAAATCCAAATGTGAACAGCAGGAGTCTGGCTTTTAAAACAGACAAGTGTTGCCACACATTTATGTGATGGCTCCTCTTCAAATCTCTTTATTGGTTTCCCTTCACCTTCTGCATCTAATTTAAACTTCTATCTCCTGATCTATTGTTGCCCTATGGCCTCTGAAATGTGGCATAGAGAGAAGACTTATGGACTTTTTCTGAATGAGGCAACACTTTGAAAGTGTGAGAGACAAGAAAGTGTGTAGTCAAAATCATTTCTGGCTTAAAGAGACAACTGAAAGTTGTATGGTGACTTCTGGAAGAGAGTGAGTCAGGCAAAACATTCATCTTCATTTTATGTAACAGATGTTACATCCCCTACATCCCAAATTTCTTCAGACTATCTGTCTGTGTAATTTATATTTAAACTTTTTTTTTTTTCTTTTTTTTTTTAATTATCTTTACTTTCTAATTTACTTACATTTTCTCCTAATCCTAGAATTATAGAACGGTTTGGGTTGGAAGGCACCTTAAAGGTCATTCAGTTCAAAACCCTCTGCTAAGGTCAGGGACACCTTCCACTCGACCAGGTTACCCAATGCCACATCCAGCCTGCCTTTGAACATCTCCATGGATGAGGCATCCACAGCTTCTCTGGGTAACATGTTTCAATGCCTCACCACCCATAGAGGGAAGAATTTATTCTAAATATTTAATATAAATATTCTTCTTTTAGATTAAAGATATTTGCCTTTGTCATATCACTACATTCCCTGACAATAAGTCCCTCCCCAACTTTTTTGTAACCCTTCTTTAAGTACTGGAAGACTGCAATGATGTTTCCTGGGAGCCTTCTCTTTTCCAGGCTGAGCAACAACAGCTCCCTCAGCCTATCTTCATAGGAGAGGTGCTCCAGCCCTTTAGTCATCGTTGTGACCCCCCTCTGGACTCATTCTAATACATCCATGTCTTCTTGTGCTGCATGTCACACTGAACACAGTTCTCCAGGTGGGGTCTCATAAGAACAGAGAACAGAGCAGAGAGTGTGAATCTGATTTTGATGCAGCCCAGGATGTGGTTTGTTTTCTGGGCTGCAAGTGCACATTGCTGGCTCATGTTGAGCTTCTGTTGAGCTTCATGTTGAGCTTCATATTCAGCCCTGGATTTGGGGAAAGCAGACTTCAGGCTGCTCAGGGAACTAGTCAGTAAGGTCCCTGGGAAACTGCTTTTAAAGGCATTGGTGTCCATCAGTGCTGGTCAATCTTTAAGCACTGCCTCCTAGAAGCAAAAGATCAGGCAATTCCAAAATACTGGAAGTCAGGCAGGTGGGGCAGAAGGCCGGCCTGGCTGACCATGGATCTTCTACTGGAGCTTAGGTGAAAAAAGAAAGTGTACGGCTGCTGGAAGGAGGGTCAGGCAAAGACGAAGGAGCTGGAGGACCGTGGTGGTGGGAATGACAAACTCCCAACCAATCCTGAACATGTGTGGGATTTGCTGCTTCACCTGGATCCATACAAGTCCATGGGTCTGGATGGGATTCATCCCACAGTGCTTAAAAAGCTGGCTGATGTCATCATGGGACCTCTCTCAATTATTTTTCAATCATCTTGGGAATCTGGAGAGGTCCCAGTAGAATGGAAGTTGGCAAATGTTGTGCCAATTTTCAAGAAGGTAAGAAAGAAGACCCTAGCAATTACAGGCCTGTCAGTCTCACGTCAGTGCCTGGTAAAATTATGGAGAAGATGGTTCTTGAAATTATTGAAGTGCACCTGGGGGACAGCCAACATGGGTTCATGAGGGGTAGGTCCTGCCTAAAAAATTTGATTTCCTTTTATGATAACATCACCCATCTAGTTAATCAAGGGAAACCAGCTGATGTGATCTTTTTGGACTTCAGCAAAGCTTTTGACACCGTTTCCCATAGGATCCTACTGGACAAAATGTCCGGCACACAACTTAACAAAAACATCATACGATGGGTGAACAATTGGCTGACAGACAGGGCTCAAAGGGTTGTGGTAAATGGGGCCACATCTAGCTGGAGGATGATCACTACTGGGGCCCCTAAGGCTCCATTTTAGGGCCAGTTCTCTATAATGTTTCTATAAATCATTTGGATGTAGGATTAGAAGGTGTTTTGAGCAAATTTCCTGATGATACCAAACTTGGAGGAGTTGTAGACTTGGATGAGGGTGGAAAGGCTTTGCAGAGATCTGGACAGATTGGAGAGCTGGGCGATAACCAACCACGTGAAGTTTTACAAAAGTAAGTCCCTTCCCTTCCCTTCCCTTCCCTTCCCTTCCCTTCCCTTCCCTTCCCTTCCCTTCCCTTCCCTTCCCTTCCCTTCCCTTCCCTTCCCTTCCCTTCCCTTCCCTTCCCTTCCCTTCCCTTCCCTTCCCTTCCCTTCCCTTCCCTTCCCTTCCCTTCCCTTCCCTTCCCTTCCCTTCCCTTCCCTTCCCTTCCCTTCCCTTCCCTTCCCTTCCCTTCCCTTCCCTTCCCTTCCCTTCCCTTCCCTTCCCTTCCCTTCCCTTCCCTTCCCGTCCCTTCCCTTCCCTTCCCTTCCCGTCCCGTCTCCTCTTCCCACCTAATTCTAAAACTGGATTATTTTTCCTCATCTTCAAAGAAGAATAAATGTCCAGAACCTCTGCAGAAATGCTTCAAGCGTAGCATCTTTTGCTATATTCTGCTATGGAATGTATTTCTGTCAGAAATAAAAACTTCCAGATGCTTTGTGATTCTTAAGAGGTGTGTGTCTTCCCCTCAACTTGTCACCATGAAATACCTCTTACTACAGTAGTTCTAACTTGCCTGCTCCATACTTTTGTGAGTCTCTTCAGCTTATTAAACCCACAGAAAATTAATTCTCTTAAAATAAATAAAGAAATATAATCACCTGTCCATAATATGCCATCTAATCACAAAACAATAATTTACTAAAATAGTTTTCAATATGAATGTGGGTCTGTAACGTTTGGTAAGTTCATGGTTCATTTATCCAAAGTTGTTCCCTGTAGGTAAAATGAAGGGTAGTTTCAAAGCATTTGTAAAACTCAGACTCTGACCAAAGAAGTTTTTGAAAGCCAGAAACACACTAAAACTGGACCATCTGTACTACATGAGTCATCTTACTTTTCCTTCCAGAAACCAAAAGAAACAGTAGCACAGAATGACACTCAGTTTCTCAGAAACACATGGGTATTTTAAAAAAGGGATTTTGTGCTTTTCATAGTTTCAGCTTTGTCAGAGATTCTCTGAGAAGGGTACTTCATGTTCTATTTCAGCACATCCATTGGAAGGAATCAAGTAGACAGAGACATAATAATACCATGAAACACAGATCATGTGAAAGATATTACCACAAAAAGAAGAAGAAAAAACAAACAAACAAACAAACAAACAAAAACAAACAAACAAAAAAAACCCACTATTTTTCAGAGCTGTTGAAGATTTTGGACTAAAATTTATTTTGTAAGATTTTAATTATTCCAAACTGCTCTGTAGGATTGTTTCATTTTGGATGTAGCCAAATTTAGACCTATGCATATGTAATCTTTATTCTGGTTGTGAATTTAAAAATACATATTTAGGAAATAAGTGGATGTTATCCTGATATTTCTGATGTAGTAGCTATTTTCTGGCACTTTAAAACATGGTTGATGTATTTAAATTTCAGCTCTTAACTTTTTTTTTTTCCTTTTTATTGTTGATGTTTATATATGTGCCTCCTTTTATTGTCTGAACTTCCTGAAACATCTAGGTGAGGCCATGAAGCAAAACTGGGATTTTTATGAGTCATAGATATAACTATTGATAACAGTTTGAAACAACAACAACAAAACATACACACACAGAAAATACAATAGAATATTTGTAGGTATTGTTATATCTTTCCAAAAGACATCTGTTTTGGAAAGATTCTGCTGTAAGAATTAAGAATAAAAATTAAAAGTAAAAGAGAAAAAGATGTTATGGTTTTTTTGAACCTCATGAAATTTCTTTAAAAGATAAAACTCTGGGCCATGATGTTTTACCACATCATAGTTCTTGAATGTTTTAAAGCACTTTTATCTTTATTTCTTAAGTTTTATTATTATTATTATTATTATTTTCCCAACAGGGAGGCTCAGCTTATATCTTTGCTTAATATGAATATATTAACCTAACATCAAACTGTTCAAAACCAAGGTTTATTGCTTTAGTTGTTTTCCATTGCTCGCATACTGGACCATCAAGTGTTCAGTAATTGAGTTTACATTATATCTAGTTTTCTTAATGTTCTTCTGCTTGTAAGAGTAATGAAGTAATGAGAACGTGAAGATTCATTATATCATATAAACTTAATTATTTTCACCTAAAAAATGACAATATCCTGCATTTTCTGTCTTTTGAATACTTAAGCCAACAAGGAGTTCCTGCATCTGCTTGCAGATGTGATCACACCCTGGATTATGTTATTATGTCAGTCACGGCAAGAGTAACATTGCCTTTAGTAGTAACTTTATTAATAAGACCAGTTTTTCTCTGGTTGAAGTGTGACACCTATCTACAAGAAAGGTCAGAAGGACAATCCAGGTAACTACAGGAACGTCACCATGAAGTACAGGGGAAGGTCATGGAGTAGATCATGTTATAGCTCCCATTTTAAGAAAGGGTAGAAAAGAGAAAACAGGAAAATCCAGACAGTTGAGCCTCACCTCTGTGCCTAGCAGGATCATAGAAAAGATCTTCCTGGAAAGATTTTTTTTTTTCTTGCATGTTAAGGCACATGTAAGCAAAAAGGTGATCTGAGGCAGCCAGCACAGCTTCACCAAAGGGCAAATCACGCCTGACCAATCTGGTGGCCCAGCTCCTTCAGCCGCTCCTCGTAGGACTTGGCTCTGGTGAAGCCGCACCTCGAGTACTGTGTTCAGTTTTGGGCCCCTCGCTACAAGAAGGACATCGAGGTGCTTGAGTGGGTTCAGAGAAGGGCGACGAAGCTGGTGAGGGGCCTGGAGAACAAGTCCTACGAGGAGCGGCTGAAGGAGCTGGGCTTGTTCAGCCTGGAGAAGAGGAGGCTCGGGGGCAACCTTATTGCTCTTTACAGATACCTTAAAGGAGGCTGTAGTGAGGTGGGGGTTGGTCTGTTCTCCCATGTGCCTGGTGACAGGATGAGGGGGAATGGACTTAAGTTGCACCAGGGGAGTTTTAGGTTAGATGTTAGGAAGAACTTCTTTACTGAAAGGATTGTTAGGCACTGGAACAGGCTGCCCAGGGAGGTGATGGAGTCACCATCCCTGGAAGTCTTTAAAAGACATTTAGATGTAGAGCTTAGAGATATAGTTTAGTGGGGACTGTTAGTGTTAGGTTAGAGGTTGGACTCGATGATCTTGAGGTCTCTTCCAACCTAGAAATTCTGTGATTCTGTGATTCTGTGAAAAAATATCTGGATGGCTGGGCCCAGAGAGTAGTGCCGAATGGAGTGAAATCCTGCTGGTGACTGGTCACCAGTGGTGTTCAATGTAGATTTAATATCTTGATAACTTGGATAAGGGAATTGAATGCACCTTCAGTAAGCTTGCAGACAACATCAAGTTAGGGGGAAGTGTCAGTCTGCAAGAGGGTAGAAAGGCCCGGCAGAGGGATCTGGACCAGTTGGATTGGTGGGCTGAGGCCAGTGGGATGAGGTTCAATGAAACGAAACTAAGTGCTGGTCCTTTACTTTGGCCACAACAACCCCATGCACTGCTACAGGCTTGAAAGCAGCGCGGAGCAAAAGAATCTGAGGGTGCTGATTGATGCTTGCCTGAACATGAGCCAGCAGTGTGCTCAGGTGGTCAAGAAAGCCAGTGGCATCCTGGTTTGTATCAGGAATAGTGCTGCCAGCAGGACTGGGGAGGTGAGCATTTCCCTGTACTCAGCTCTGGTGAGGACGCACCTCAAGTATTGTGTTCAGTTTTTGGCCCCTCAATACTAGAAGGACATCGAGGCCCTGGAACATGTCCAGAGAAGGGCTATGAAGCTGGTGAAGGGCCTGGAACACAAGTCTTATGAGGAGCAGCCGAGGGAACAGGGGTCTGGAGAAGAGAAGGCTCAGGGGAGACCTTATTGCTCTCTACAACTACTTGAAGGGAAGGTGTGGGTGGATGGGATTTGACCTCTTAAAAATAACTAGTGATAGGAGTATAGGTAATGGCCTCAAGTTTATCCAGGGAAGGTTTAGGTTGGAAATTAGGAGACATTTATTCTCAGAAAGAGTTGTCATGCATAGGAACGGTTATACAGGGAGGTGGTGGCATCACCATCCCTGGGGGTGTTCAAGGAAATGTTAGACCTGGTACTTAGGGACATGGTTTATTGGGTGATATTGGTAGTAGGGTGATGGTTGGACCAGATGATCCTGAAGGTCTTTTCCATACTTAATGATTCTATGATTCTTTGATTCCAAGGTGTTAGTGATACCCAATCTTTCCGTCATTGCTTCTTTCTTCTTGCTTTTTGATGATGACCTCTTTATAATAAATATTCTTTAAAAATTTCCTTATCCCTTCCATGATGAATTTCACACACCAAGAACCGACGAATGCCAACTATTCAATATTTCTGTAATGCTGAAGAAGTTGGTGAAGAAGAAAATTCAAAAATAAAAAGGAAAAAATGAAAAAAGTTTTTTCAACAAATATTTTGACAAATTCTTTTTATTGACTTCTTGTTAGGGCTTAAATTAAAAAACTTCCTGTATGAAGCTGCATGTTGTGTTCTGCTTCAGCTAAACCAGACTTCTACTGCTGGTCTTGAAGAAATGGATGTGGCCTTTAACCTGATCTGAAAAATTTGTCTACAATCACTAGCACTCAAGCTGGTAGTGCTGTTAGCCACTCACAAACATCCAATATCTGTCTTACTCATTGTGAAGTATAGCAAGGTTTATTCAAAGAGATATTTATGCATGAATAATAAGTAACTTTCTGTTAAGGAGTACTATGGGTTTAAGTGTTTCCCTTTGATTTTTGCACTGCATGTGTCATACAAGAAAGCTGCAGGACTAATGCTTCATCAGTGAAAATTTACGGGAATTTTACTCTTGACCTTAATTTGTTGAAGTCCAGAGGATTTCTAAAACCATAGATGTGTCTTCTCCTAGATCCATTTGTGCTAGTAAAGATGCTCTAGTTCTGGTTTCTCATAAATCTTGTATAGCTGCCAATGGAAAATATCATATGAGTGAGCCTTAATTTGCTTTAGAAGATTGATCAGGGCTAGTTCTCATCTCTCTCATTGGTGGGCTAAATTGTTTAATCTATTTTTATACCTGATAAGATTTAACAGAGTTCAAATAGGCTTTTTCATTGACAGAAGGGATAAGAATTAAAAGCAGAAAGGATGGTCACAAATCAGAATAATTGTTTAAAAGGTAAATACCTGGCTTTGGCTGAAGAAGACAAAGATTTTACTGAGAAGCCATTGAGTGGACTGTACAAGTTTTAACCTGGACTATGACTGAATCAGTCCTTTATTTATCTTTGCTTACCAAAAACCAATTCTCTTTTTTCCTGTCCCTTTATTTTTCCCCCTTTTTTTCTTCCCACCACTTCCCACCCCCCTTTCCCTGCCTCTTCCTCTTCTCCTTCCCCTTCCCTTTTTTCTGCTTTGGAGAGATTCCATGCTAAAACTGTACATTTTCATCCACATTACACTGTATCTGTGTCTGCGATGATATTTGTGATCACAAGCTGTGTACTTCAAAATAGCCTGAAAATACAAAGCATAAGAAGTCAGCCTCATACTGCCAATTTGTGTTACAAAAGTCTGGAAATCTTAAAATCCAATTTATAAAATGAACACTCATAAAAGGCCACAGAAGAATAGGTATTTTTAAAAGGTATTTAAGCACCTAATATTTTCTAAGTCTATGCCTAACACATTTACTCTGTCCCCCAAACACTTGTAAAAACTGACTTGTGTACTTCTAATGGGTGTACAATTTGTACTTTTTTTTTTTTTTTCTGTGGTTTCCAGTTTTGTGTGTACATGTGTGTGGTGTACCTGCATGAAAAAGAGAGGATGACACATGCATAAGGATCTTTCCAGAAGAGCAAAATTTTCTTAACCTAGCATGATAAAGTCTTTAAAAGCATGGAGGATATTATAAACAATGATACAAGTAGTTTTACTTTCTTTCAGGAGAACACAATACTCAGACATTTAAGGTTAATAATACAGTCAAAAACACAAAAACATGGTTTATCTGACAGTTCAAGGATCACCAGTGAGATTGCCACACACTTGAATCCATATTACTCTACACTTTCCTTTGAAATGTCCTGTTATAAACTTGTGCTTTTGTTTTGGTTTGGTTTGGTTTTTGTTTGTTTTGTTTCCTTTCAATTAGGCCCATGAAATTTAAATTGCCTCAAACTTTCAAACTAATGCCTCTTTGATCACCAGCTCTATTGTCAGGTAGGTTGGCTGATACAGTTAATGGTTCTGTAACAGATATCTCTTCCATTGTGCTAGCTACTGTATGTTTCATTGTTCTTTATTTATTTATTTAATTTACAAAACCAGGTATACCTTAAAGAAGCAGAAGAAAAGATACACATGCTCACACATGCATATATCTTGCATACTCCGATTTTCCAGAAGTGTATTGGCCAAGGTTCAAGTGTCATTCTTGAAGCAGAACCTCTTTTAATCACATTTCATACAGCCAAAGAACCAATCCATGCTTGTAAGTGAATGCTACTGGAGGTTTTTAATCCAGATAAAAACCCTTCTGTAAAATAACTGAAAAACCTGCTGAAATACAAAGCAAGATGTATACTTCTGAAGCAGAAGATAGTCTCACTAGAATTCAGAGTATTTACTTTCAGGCCCATATCCTCTATTAAAAATGATCTCATACTTCCTCTGAAATTGTCAAAGCAGCTTTAAGATTTAAGAATCAGCACCACTGCAGACTAAGTACCTATGACCATCTGACCTGAGTTGGGAAACTAAGAACACTGAAGTAGGAGCCAGAATACAAAACAGGGATATTCAGATTTACCCAGCTACTTGGCATTTAACTTCCAGAGAAATCAGTGTTTTGAATTTATTTATTTATTTATTTTTTTCTTGTTTCCTGTGTTTTCAGTAACCAGCACCTAGTTACCTAAATACCTGGACTGATGAGTGTCTTGGGAGTGTATGAATAGAGAAAGTCAATTGATTTTTATATTACATCACATAGATAATTTTTGTACACAGACCCTAACAACAAGAAGGCACAAATGCACCTATTAGGTAAATTGTATGTCTGTACATCCAATAGTTGTCACAATAGACTAAATTCACACCTTCCATAAACTGACACTATGAGATGTTGACCTTGTTTGAAATGTGCTGAAAACCCTGTTCCTAATAAATTAGATATTAGTTACTACTACCTGAATAAATGATTGAGTAGGTAAGGTGTGTAGACCAAGACTAGGATCTTGGGAAGAAAGCAGGAATAATATAATAATATCAAGGACTTGAAAAGCTTTTGTAGGGTATAATAATAATAATAATAATAATAATAATAATAATAATAATAATAATAATAATAATAATTTATTATTATTATTATTGTCCATATGAATCCAGACTGCATTCCCAGAGGCTTCTGAACCAGTCTGTCTCTGTGCTCAACTAAACATATCTTCAAGCTAACATCAGATTTCACACCTTTATAATTTTTCTCCATACTACTTTTCTATCTTCACACATAAAAGTCAGCAAGAATAATCTTCCTACACTATGAGAAAAGTGTAATTAGAGAAAAGTCTCCTAGCTACATTCACAAGGTTACAATAATAAACATGCAGTGATACTCAAACTAGATAGAGATTGTATTGACATAAATGAAATAGGAGTGATAGCAAAAAGAGAAATTTGTGAAGTTCACATTATTAATTCCTTATGGAAATGGAAAAGTAAAATAATAGTGCCATAATAAAATGAATGAAATGTAAAGTTTTAGGAACCAGAAAAAATCTAGAAAGGTTGGTAGAAGAAAAAAGAACAAAAAAAGGAAAGAAAAAAAAGGGGGGAAGGGAAGGGAAGGGAAGGGAAGGGAAGGGAAGGGAAGGGAAGGGAAGGGAAGGGAAGGGAAGGGAAGGGAAGGGAAGGGAAGGGAAGGGAAGGGAAGGGAAGGGAAGGGAAGGGAAGGGAAGGGAAGGGAAGGGAAGGGAAGGGAAGGGAAGGGAAGGGAAGGGAAGGGAAGGGAAGGGAAGGGAAGGGAAGGGAAGGGAAGGGAAGGGAAGGGAAGGGAAGGGAAGGGAAGGGAAGGGAAGCGAAGCGAAGCGAAGCGAAGCGAAGCGAAGCGAAGAGAAGAGAAGAGAAGAGAAGAGAAGAGAAGAGAAGAGAAGAGAAGAGAAGAGAAGAGAAGAGAAGAGAAGAGAAGAGAAGAGAAGAGAAGAGAAGAGAAGAGAAGAGAAGAGAAGAGAAGAGAAGAGAAGAGAAGAGAAGAGAAGAGAAGAGAAGAGAAGAGAAGAGAAGAGAAGAGAAGAGAAGAGAAGAGAAGAGAAGAGAAGAGAAGAGAAGAGAAGAGAAGAGAAGAGAAGAGAAGAGAAGAGAAGAGAAGAGAAGAGAAGAGAAGAGAAGAGAAGAGAAGAGAAGAGAAGAGAAGAGAAGAGGCCTCGGTCAGCCTGACCTAATTCTTGGCATGACTGCCCATGGAAGGGATATTGGAGTTAGATGGTACTTAATGTCCCTTCCCACCCAAGACATTCTATCATTCTAGTGTTGGACAACTTTTTCATAGATAATTACAAACTAAAAACTGTTTACCAACTCATTTTATTTTCATTGAATATTTATTCCAATTTTAGAATTAAAGTGCATTCTCTCTATATCTAACTTTATAACTTTTGTGTACTGTATTTTTCTTTTCTGTCTATATTCTGTCTATATTTCCCATTAACAAGAAGTTCAGATAGTAACATCTACAATATCACAATGTAATTGTAGCTTCAGTAGAATGTCTATGTAATCAAACAAGAACCTACATTGACAAATACAAACAAACAAATAAATAAACCTAGATATTAGCACCTATTTACAAAATCAGTGTAATATCTTAAAAGTTTTACTGTCTTTTTAAGAAATTTACCTTTACCTAATTTAGTTTTTCGTCTATGGTAAATTCATGATCAAGTTTCTTATTTAGTAAACACTGAATACATTCTGTGAAATGACAGATAGGGTGTTTACTATAAAATAGGCATAATTTTATCATGTTTCTGTCTGGTTATGATAGCCAGAGAAGACATTAGCATTTAAAGTTCCTTCCTACATAAATATTTTTCATTAATTTAGAAGCTCAGAGACTGTGTAAAAAGAGTAGAACAATTTAAAAGAAAACACAAGGCATTTAAGATGTTTTCTTTTAAACAAGTTACACAAGATGATGAATAAGTATCTCATTGCCACTGGAGAGTTAGAATTATATTAATAAGTTGATATTTCTACCATACTGAAATGAACTTCAGTTCTGCCTCAAAGCTTGGCATAGTGGCACAGAACTGAAGGCTGCTTTTATGTTGAAAACTGATAGTAAAAAAAGAGAAACAGCTGTCCAAGAAAACAAGTACCTCACTTGATCAAGATCTCTGTGGCTGAAAGACCTCTGAAGCTGAATGCTTCCTGGAGAAAAGGATCAGGGCAATTCTGAGACACATGAGAGGTAACTGGATCAAAAAAAAAAAAAAAAAAAAAAAAGAGGGGGGGAAGCAAAGAACACAGAAAAAGAACAATATAGGATGCAGATCTTACAGAGTATGAGGGAAGGAAGGGACAACTTACCAACCCAGGGAAGCTCCTATCTTGGAAAAGCTATGAAAATTCTTCAGTGATAAGAATGACTGAGATTTGTTCAACATTGTTTTGTATTTTCATTCTCTACTTTCCTTTCCAAGCATGTAATCAAGTTTTTAACACTTCCCTTCACTAGAGTGACACTTCCTTTCAGTTTATGTGTGTTTCATCATGAAGGTTATTCCCAGAGCAATGAGTCTAAATACTGAATTTATATTTATATATACTAAAGAAATAAAGCTCATAGGATGTCTGCAACTCCATAGGGTTTTTAGAAATTACTGTATCACAGAATCACATAATCACAGAATTGTCTAGGTTGGAAGAGATCTCAAGATCATCTAGTCCAACCTCTGACCTAACATTAACAAGTCCTCCACTAAACCATATCACTAAGCTCTACATTTAAACGTCTTTAAATGTACTTCAACTTTGTTGCCCTTCCCTGGACTCGCTCAAGCACCTCCATTTGCTTCTTGTACTGAGGGGCCCAAAACTGAACACAGTACTCAAGGTGCAGCCTCACCAGAGCCGAGTGCAGGGGGACAATCACCTCCTTAGACCTGCTGGCCACACTGCTTCTTATGCAAGCCAGGATGCTGTTGGCCACCTGAGCACACTGCTGGCTCATATTCAGCCAACTATCCACCAATACTCCCAGGTCCTTCTCTGCCTGGCAGCTTTCCAACCACTCCTCTCCCAGCCTGTAGCTCTGCTTGGGGTTATTGCACCCCAGGTGCAGGACCCGGCACATGGTCTTGTTGAACTTCATACAGTTGACCTCAGCCCGTCCATCCAGCTTATCCAGATCCTCCCACAGAGCCTTCCTACCCTTGAGCAGATCGACACATGCACCTAACTTGGTGTCATCTGCAAACTTATTGAGGGTGCACTCGATCCCCTCATCCAGATCATTGATAAAGATATTAAAGAGGACCGGCCCCAGTACCAAGCCCTGGGGAATGCCACCAGTGACCGGCCTTCAGCTGAATTTGACTCCATTCACTACAACTCTTTGGGCCCGGCTTTCCAGCCAGTTTCTAACCCAATGAAGCGTACGCCAGTCCAAGCCAAAAGCAGCCAGTTTCTTGAGGAGAATATTGTGGGGAACAGTGTCAAAGGCCTTACTGAAGTCAAGGTAGACCACATCCACAGCTTTTCCCTCATCCACCCAGCACGTCACTTTGTCATAGAAGGAGATCAGGTTCATCAAGCAGGATCTGCCTTTCATAAACCCATGCTGACTGGGCCTGATCGCCTGCTTGCCCTGCAAGTGCCACATGATGACACTCAAGATAATCTGCTCCATGAAGTTCACTGGCACTGATGTCAAACTGAGAAGCCTATAGTTTCCTGGGTCTACCCTCCTGCCCTTCTTGTAGATGGGCGTCATGTTTGCTATCTGCCAGTCGACTGGGACCTCCCCCAATAGCCAGGACTGCTGATAAATGACGGTAAGCGGCTTCGCCAGCTCCTCTGCCAGTTTCCCCCCACATCCAGTAGAGGCTGGAGATTCTCCTTAGTCCTCTGTTTTGCATTTGCATTTTGTATTTGTAAAAACTTTTTTGTTGTCTTTAGTGGCAGTAACCAGATTGAGCTCCAGATGAGCTTTGGCCTTTCTAATTTTGTCCCTGCACTGCCTCACAACATCCTTATAGTCCTCCTCAGTGGCCCGCCCTCTTTTCCAAAGATTGTAAACCCTCTTTTTCCTGCTAAGATCAAGCCACAATTCTCTGTTCAGCCAGGCTGGTCTTCTTCCCTGACAGCTCATCTTTGGGCACGTGGGGACAGACTGCTCCTGCGCCATTAAGATTTCCTTCCTGAAGAGCACCCAGCATTCCTGGACTCCTCTGCCCTTCAGAACTGCCTCCCAAGGGACTCTGACAACCAGTGTCCTGAACAGCTCAAGGTCAGCCCTCTGGAAGTCCAATGCAGCAGTTTTACTGGTCCCCTTCCTGACTTCTCCAAGAATGGAGAACTCTACCATTTCATGGTTACTCTCCCCAAGACAGTTTCCAACCACCACATCTCCCACCAGGCCTTCTCTGTTTGTGAAGAGAAGGTCTAGTGGGGCACTTCCACTGGTAGGCTCACTAACCAGCTGCATCAGGAAGCTATCTTCCATGCTCTCCAGAAACCTCCTAGACTGCTTTCTCTGGGCTGTGTTGTGCTTCCAGGATATATCTGGGAAGTTGAGGGCCCCCACAATAACAAGCACTGATGATTTTGCAACTTCTGTCAGCTGCCTGTAGAACTCCTCATCAGTCTCCTCATCCTGGTTTGGCGGTCTATAACAGTCTCCTACCAGGATAATTGCCTTGTTGGCCTTCCCACTGATCCTAACCCATAGGGACTCCAGGTTATTTACCTGGAATTCTGTAAGGCCTTTTACATGGTCCCACGTGACATCCTGATCTTCCAATTGGAGAGAGACGGATTTGATGTGTGGTCCATTCAGTGGATAAGGAATTGGCTTGAAGGTCACACCCAGAGAGTGGTGGTCTAAGTTTCTATGTCCAGGTGGATGCCAGTGACGAGCAGTGTCCCACAGGGATCCATCTGGGACTAGTACTGTTTAATACCTTTATCAGTGACATAGACAGTGGGATCGAGTACACCCTCGGCCAGTTTGCAGATGGCACCAAGCTGGATGGTGCAGTTGATACTGAAGAAGGATGAGATGTCTTCCAAAGGGACCTGGATAAGTTTGAGGAGTGGGCCCATGTGAACTGCATAAAGTTCAACAAGTCCAAGTGCAAGGTGGTGCACCTGGGTGCAGTCCCAGATAGGAGTAGAGACTTGTTGAGAAGAACTTGAGAGTAGCACTGGAGAGAAAGACTTGGGAGTTCTGGTGGATGAAATTCTTGACATGAACTGGCAGTGAGCGCTTGCAGCACAGAAGTCCAACTGCATCCTGTGTTGCATCAACAGACAAGTGTCCAGCAGGTGAAGGGAGGTAATTATCCTTCTCTAGTCTGCCCTTGTGAGGCACCACTTGGAGTACTGAGTCCGGGTCTGGAGCTCCCAGCACAAGAAGGATGTTGATCTGTTAGAACGGGTGCAGAGGACAGCTACAAAGATGATCAAAGGGCTGGAGTTCCTCTCCTATGAAGAAAGGTTAAGAGAGCTGAGGCTGTTGAATCAGGAGAAGGCTCCAGAGTCTCCTCAATGAGTCCTTAAAGTACTGAAAGGGGGCTTAGAAAAAAGTTGGAAATTTTTTGCTCAGTCAGATAATGATAGGATGAGCAGGAATGGTTTTAAACTCAGACAAAGAAGATTTAGGTTGGAGATTAAGAGGAAGTTCTTCACTCAGAGGGTGCTGAGACACTGGAACAGGTTGCCCAGAGAAGTGGATGCCTCATCCCTGGAGGTGTTCAAGACCAGGTAGATAAGGCCCTGGGCAACCTGATCTAGTGGATGGCATCCCTGCCCATAACCATGCCAGGGTTAGAGTTAGATGGTCTTTGAGGTCCCTTCCAGCCTAAGCCATTCTAAGATTTTACGGTCTTGAATGCTGTCATGTGGCCCAGTCAGCATGGGCTTACGAAAGGCAAATCCTGTTGGTGAAACTGATCATCTACAACAAGCTGATGTGCTTAGTGGATGAGGGAAAGGCTGTGGATGTGGACTTCCTAGGTGTTAGTAGAGCTTTTGACACTTTCCCACAGCATTCGTCTTGAGAAACTGAATACTCACATCTTGGATAGGCATACATTTTTCTGGGTAAAAAAAGTAGTTGGGTGGCTGGTCCCAAAGAGTTGTAATAAATGGAGATAAATCCAGTTAGAGGATACTCACAAGTGGTGCACTCCAGGGCTCAGTACTGTAGCTAGTTCTTTTCAATATATTTATCAATGATTTGGATAAGAGGATCGAGTCCACCCTTTTTAAGTTTATGGATGATTCCGTGTTGGGACTAATTGTTCATCTGCTTTAAGGTAGGAAGGTTCCACAGAGGGATGTGGATAGTCTGGATCAATGAGCCAAGGCCAACTATATGAAGTTCAACATGTGCCTTGTCCTCTACTTGAGGCACAACAAGCCCATGCAATGCCACAGGCTGGGGAAAGAGTGCCTGGAAAGCTGACCAGTGAAAAGGGACCTAGGGGTATTAGGCAATAGCCAGCTATGTATAAACCAGCAGTGTACTCAGGAGGCCAAGAAGGCCAACAGCATCCTGGCTTGTATCAGGAATAGTGAGGCCAGCAGGACTAGGGAAGTGATTGTCACTCTGTACTTGGCTCGGTTGAGGTTGTGTCTTGAATACTGAGTTGTGGGCCCCTAACTACAAGAAGGACATCCAGATGTTGCCTTGTGTCCAAAAAAAGGCAACAAAGCTGGTAAAGGTTCTAGAGAGCAAGTCTTATTCAAGTTCAAGGGAAGGGTCCTGTACCTAAGAAGGAATAACACCAAGCACCAGTAAAGGCTTGGTGCTATACTGATGGAGAGCAGTTCTGCAGAGAGGGAACTGGGAGTCCTGGTGGACAGCAGGCTGATTATGAGTTAGCAATGTATGTGCCCTTGTAGCCAAGAAGGCCAATGGTATCCTGGGCTGCATTCAGAAGAGTGTTGCCAAAAAAGAAGAAGGGAGGTGATCCTTCCCCCTCCACTCAGCCCTCATGAGGCCACATCTGCAGTATCGTGTCCAGTTCTGGGCTCCCCAGTATAAGAGGGACATAGAACTACTGGAGCAAGTTCAGAGGAGGGCTACTAAGATGATTTTTTGGACTGGAGCACCTGTCATACAAGGACAGGTTGAAAGAACTGGGCCCATTTAGCCTGGAAAAGAGAAGACTGAGGGGAGACCTCATTAATGTATATAAATATTTTAGGGGGGCAGAGGTGTTGAGAAGATGGAGCTGGTCTCTTTTCAGTTGTGCCCAGTGACAGGAAGAGAGGCAGTGGGCACAAATTGAAGCCCAGGAGGTTCTGGCTTGATATAAGGGCTATGAAGATGGTGAAGGAAATAGAGGGGAAGACATATGAGGAGCGGCTGAGGTCACTTGGCCTGTTCAGCCTGGAGAAGAGGAGGCTGAGGGGAGACCTCATCACAGTCTAAAGCTTCCTCACTATGAGGAGTGAAGGGGCAGGCACCGATCTATTCTCTTGAGTCACCAATGATAGGACCTGCGGGAATGGTGTAGAGCTGAGGCAGGGGAGGTTTAGGCTGGACATCAAGAAGAGGTTCTTCACCGAGAGGGTGGTTACACACTGGAACAGGCTCCCCAATGAAGTAGTTACAGCACCAAGCCTGTTGGAATTTAGGCATTTGGACTGTGCACTTAGTCACATGGTCTAAACTTTTGGATAGACCTGTGTGGTGCCAGGATTTAGACTTGATGATCGTTATGGATCCCTTCCAACTTGGGATATTCTATGATTCTACAATTCTATGATGGAAAACTTCTTTACTGTGAGGGTGACAGAGCACTGGAACAGGTTGCCCAAAGAGGTAGCAGAGTCTCCTTCTCTGGAGATATTCAAACCCACCTGGATGTCATCCTGTTCAGTATGCTCTAGGAGGTGATCCTGCTTGGTAGGAGGGTTGGAGTAGATGACTTTCAGAAGTCCCTTCCAACCCTGCTTATTCTGTGATTCTTATGAGAAGCAGTTGAGGGAACTAGAGTTACTTAGTCCAGAGTAAAGGAAGCTCAGGGGAGTCTTACTGCTCTCTGTCATACCTTAGAGAAGGTTGTAGTAGGGTGGGTGTAAGTCTCTTCTCCCAGGCAAGAAGTAATAGGAAAAGAGGAAAGGGCCTAAAGTTGCACCAGGGGAGGTCTGGTTTGGATATTAGGAGAAACTTGCACTGAAAGGGTTGTAAGGCAATGGAACAGGCTGCTTAGGGAAGTAGTTCAGTCACCATCCCTGGAAGTATTCAAAAGACATTAAGATGTGGTGCTCATGGACATGATTTAGTAGTAGATTTGGCAGTGCTAGGTTAACAGTTTGACTTAATGATCTTAGGTCTTTCTAACCTAAATGATTCTATGATTCTATGACTAATAAGACCATATTCCCTGCTGGTATGTCTGCTGGCTCACTGAAACTATACAAGAAACTAACTTGTCTCACAGCTATTTATAGAAAAAATAAAGAGGCATTACTACTATCAAATCCCTAATCCTTGTGGCTGAAATGTAAGTATGTGTTATAATCCAGTGGATAATATGGGATGCACTAGTAGGTAATATCAGCCTCTAAAAAGAAAAGCTAGCACATCATTAACTAATATTGCATCTTCTTTGTTTATGCCTTTGCAAGGATATATTTGTAATGTAGAATCTAAACTGTAACTGTAATTTGTGTTTTTGTTCTTGTTGTTTTGTTTGTTTGTTTTAAAGTTCAGGAAACTTTTTAAGCATCTTCATAATTTGTCTTGTATGTATTACATCATCATTGCTTTAGAGCCATCAAGACCGTTCATTGATCATAGCTTGCAGCTGTGACCCTCACTTTTTAAGACAGAAGATGGCCTTTCATTTGTGAGTAATTTGATTTTTCTCATCAAGGTCTTGCTGTGATGGTTATTTTTACATGGGATAGATGTCAGTGAAAAGTGCAGGATACAGCTCTTCTGACCTGGAGGTGTAAGAGCAGTATGAGTAAAACAGCTTTAATAAATGTACTCCTTCAACAGTAAACCTACCATCCAAGATGAGTAAAAAAACTTGCTAGTGCTTAACAAGCTCTGGAAAAAATATATATATATAGATAGATTTTTCAACTTCACTGTTTTCTTTTTCTTTTCATTTTTTACAAGTACAAACATCTTCTAGTGGATGTCCCCCTAACGAGTATTTCTAGAAGGATTAAACTATTTGTTCTTTAAGAAAGGTGAGGCAGAGGAAAGCAGAGTAGAAAGGAAACAGACTTTTCACAAGGAAACATGTTTCTTTCAAAAAGAATTTTTGAACTATATTTTGAAAATGGTTAAATGACGTAGTGAATTAGATACGCACATCAGCCATTAAGGCATAATGGAAAACACACTAAAAACTTGGAGAATTGAGTGATAGTTGAGGAACTATGTGCTGTAGGCAAGCACAATGAGTAATGTCCATTTGGGCAAAGGGTGCCTACATTCATCTGGGAAATAGTAAACCCCATTCAGTGCTTAGTGAAGGTGGTAGAAATATTCCAGCTGGCTTTAATGAGAATTGCACTCGATCCCTAGATTTCAGTAAAATAACTGCAGAATTGAAGATGAACTATAATCAAGACAATCTTTCCAGAGGTAATTTTGAACACTTTTCCTCCTAAAAGCATAAGAAAACATAGAAAGTGATATAAAGGAAAGCACAACTCAAACTCTAACATAGCTCTTAGATTTTTATTTTTATTTTTTTTCCCTGTAGAAAATAGTACAGAGAAGGATGCCTAATTCACCTGTATTTTGAAATGAAGAGATATACATGTTTTTCTCTTTTCCCATCAATCTGACACAAGATATAAAGACTTAGTATGTGTGTTATGCTCATATCAAGGAAAAATTTTACTCATACAATATAGAAGGAAAAATACTATTTGAGGTGCTCTTTCTAAGAGCATAACTACACCAATAATTCAGATTTTCTCCCATTATCCTGGGGATAATGTAAGTGTCCTTACTTTCCAGTCTCTTAGAAAATACCTCAGATTCCATTCCACATTAGGATCAGGGCAGAATTGTGTTTAAAGTTTTATTTGATAAAGAAGTACATACATGCATACATACAAATATACATCGTAGTTTGGAAATTGAAAGTGCTTTCATGTCAAACAAGGTATCAAATATGAAAGGACCTAATCTTATCTACAGTTTAGAAGGAACTGCTCCTATATGATGTGTGTAAGTAAAGGAAAAAAAAAAAAAAGATCTGAACTCAATGTACTTTATTTTGATAATTATTTTCAAGATACATTAGACAGGTTTATTCACATTTATTGCTGTTGTTTGTTTGTTTGTTTTTAATTTTTTGCTATTTCCAAATAAGTTGTTTACTTAATGGACTACGATGGTTGGCCGTCCTGGGACTAGTTAGGGAAGTCTTGTGACACAGCTGTTCCTTTTGAATATAACTACATATCTGTAACACTTGTATATTTAAAATTAATTTAAGATGTCATGGAAGCAAGGCGGTAGCTTCTGTATATACAGCAATTGTGATCTGTGGTCCCCATCCCCCTCCCGCTATTAAATATTTTGTTTTAACCTTACAGCCTCACAGAATCTGGATATTACTTCCAGCCACTCCAAACCTCTGCTCTGCATCATCTTCCAAAGATAGTTCAACTATCTAACTCCCTGTGTATACTGCATCCCTGTGTATTTGTAAAGTTTTCAAATCCATGGTTGTAATTTGATTTTGCAGGCCATGTTCTGTAACTCACCTCTTCAAATACATTGAAAGCAAAAAGATACATACCTTACAGTCTTCCAAAAGTAATGAATTTCAAGCTAGATTATAAAAAGTGTATGTTACAGAAAAATCTGATATGCTTTTCTAGTTGTTAGGAGTTACAGTTACCTACCCTTCTAAATCAAGCATTTTTGGGGGGGGCGTGATACAAATTTCTCTCTCTTGCTAGAATCCTGAATCCTTGAATACAAACAATGACAATCTTCTTCTCTCATCTACTTCTTCATAACTTCTCTTGTGAGTTATTACTATGTCTGTAGGCTTCCTTGTTTATTAAGACACAGTAGTAACTACTTGATCATTTTATTCTGCTTCAGAAAAATTGTCTCAGTCCTACTACAATTCCCAAACAAAAGTTAAAAGAAAGTGTTACCAAATAGTTCACTAAAGAACCTTTAATTTTTTTAGACAAAAAAAAAAAAATAGAAAGACTTAACCTTTTTTTTTTTTTTTTTTTTTTTTTTAGCACAAAGACATTTGGTAAAACAAACAAATAGACAAAAAAAATCTAAAAATCAACAGAGAAACAAAGAAAATTTTACAACAACAAATAAATTTTAAGAAGGATTTTCCAAGTTAATTACATTTTGTCTTAATTTGTAATAAATCAACAGTTAGAAGTTTTATATTTAAACTTTGAAGTAACAATATATTCAATTCTTCTTATAGCATAACTACTTACCAAGTTAATGAGACATAAAAAAATCCTCATTCCCACTAAAACTGCTTCTTTTTGGTCAGGATTCAGTATTCAGCTAAAGCGGTTCAATATATTATGAAATCACTCTCTTTAATGTGGTAGTATTCACTACTTTATTAACAGCAATTTTTGCACTTAAAAATTGTTCTCAATGTCTTAAAGGATGATGTGACATCCTCATTTGCATCTTAAACTCATTTCTGCTATTTCATTTTTATGTCCTGTGTATAGATAATTACCTGGCTGTTTGGGATTTCAAGATAAGTGAAAAGCATAGTTTCAGAGATGTGTACTCCATTTGACACAGTAAGTGCCAGGTAAGACTATACACATAAATATTTTTAACAAGAAATTATTGTGCCTTTCATTGGCATTCTAGGTGAATACACAAGGAGAAGTTACTTCTCAAGAACCAAGCTACTTAAAAATAGCCATGTATCTAGCTGTCAGGTCAGGAAAAATTGAAACAATTGCAAATTTTGTGTAATTTTGTAATTGCAAGTTCTTTGGTAGGTTGTTTTGAAGAACATTGAAGCTCTGTTTTATCCTCAAGTTGTAGAAATCTGCTTTTAGATACCAACTGGCAGATCTTCAAATTGCAAACCATATGCTCTCTCTCCTAAGTGGAATAGTACTGTAAGTTTACATTCTTTTGTATTTATAATGATCAGGTGCATAAATAAAAAACCTGACTTTTTTTTTTTTTTTTTTTTTTTTTTGTGAGACGTCTAGATGTTTGAGAACTTCTAGTAATGCGTAGATTCAAACAGGACTTCAGCAGTGAGAACCATGAATGGGTATCCATGTTTTTTCAAGATCCCATACAGTTATCATGACCCCTACAATATTTCCTGTGTATTTTTTTTTCTATCACAGCAAACTGCAAGAGGAAAACAAAACAAAACAAACAAACAAACAAAAAAGAACAGCCTTCCTCCCCTGAAAACAGAAAAAATCACCCCAATCAAATGTATTCCCAACTCTGAAATAGTTCCTTAAAGAGTTAAGCATTTTCAATTTGGAGTTATATTTTCAATTTGAATGTCAAAAACTCACAACACTGAACATCAGTGACTAGCTGAGCTAGAATCAGAGATACTGGCAGTGATTACTAAAAAAATAAGGAAGGTGGATAAAGTTCCTGAAAACCAAATAAAAGGCACCTAAGTTTTAAAAGTGATTGGTGAGAGAAATGAGCCAGACAATTATGTCTGTTCTTGATGAATGGTTAGGAAAAATTAGGATTTGTAGAGGAAGAAGATGACCACAGTGGGAACCCTTTGTCAGAAGCTGCATCACTTTTTGGTGCCTTTTGAAATAAACATGAATCTCATGGCCTTCCAGTAAACCTCTTACCTCCAGGCCTATCATGTTCCTCTACACCTTTCAAACTAATTTCCATCTATACTGGATCCTGTAAGTGTGAAACAAGCAGTCCTTCCCTTTACCTTTTGATTGGTCATTCTCTTACCCAAAGAGTGAGAGGACACACTGTCTCTTTATGGCCAAAGGCACACCTCATCTCACTCTCCCCTGGCCTTTCCCTTTCTCCAGTCTTGTAAGGCACTAGTGTAGGTATGTCTGAAAGATTCAAGCATGGCCATCCAGGCCAGGGATCCAGTCTGGGCAAAACCTGAACTTCTAAAAGCTTAAAAACTTTAACAGTGATTGTACAACAAATAAAAACTATTTCTAGCCTGAATCACTTCTTTCCTCCAGTTGACTCATTTGACCCTCAATGTTTGTGCTGGCATGATGGGAAAATAGTATAAAAGTAGAATCAGGTAAATATGAAAGAACCGAGAGGACAGAATTGCTTGCTTAGCATAGTTGTTAGTGCTAAGCAAAAGTCCTTGTGAAACCATGCAGCTACTTGTTGAGAAAGAGACGGATCAAATGTTTACAGAAATCAAAGGGGAGGCTCACTCCATTAATGATTTCTGATAGAAGTATTTTTGGATCTGCTTTGTTGTTGTTGTTGTTTGTTTGTTTAAATAAGCTGTTTGATTTGTAAGTTTGACTCTGTGAGTTTATAAGTAGTCAAATATATTCAGTAGTAATAGTGAACTAGAAATCATTAATTTTTTAAAAAAATATTTTCAGAATCTGAAGGTCTATTCTGTTGTAGCTTCATTTATTGCAGTGGATATTTTTGAGCAGCTAAGTGTGTGATATAGAGTCAGCCTTGAAGTTTTGTTATGGTTTTAATGAAGTTTATAAAATCACTGTCTTCTATTTTGAGTACAAGGTTTCCCTAAATTATATATATATATTAAAAAAAAAAAAAAAAGAAAAAAAAAAAAGAAAAAAGTTGAGAATTTTACTCTTGCAGAAGAAATACAGTTTTAGACTGCATATCCCATATGCCAACATTTAAATGCTGTGCTGTCTCACTCCTTTTTTCCTTCTCTCACTCTCCTCCATAGGCCAATATATTGCACAGAGACCTTACCTGAGTGCACAAGAAATGAATGGAAATTTGCAAAAAAATAAAGAAAACGTAATATAAAATCCAGATGTGATGTTTCTACCACTTGTGAACAATTCTAACTTTTCCTTCAAGAAGACTTAAAATGTTCAGAAAAAGAGCATCAATGGATGGTTCAATAAAAGACATACAAAGATGTATTTATTATGACTGAATATGTATTTCCAAAGAACCAGCAGTGAGAAAAAAAAAAGCAAAACCAAACAAACAAACAAACAAAAAAACACAACAACAACAACAAAAAACACCATCAACAACAGAAACTGTTAAGTATTTTAGAATATGCAGTATAGAACAAATATTTTCTGATTGTCACTCATTTGTACCTGCAGTAATAGCAAGAAAGTGAAGTGATGGTGGTGCTGTGATCCTACTTTTTTTTTTTTTTATGTTCTCACAGGAAGAGAGAAACAGACTTTGAAGCTGAATTTGCCAGAATCAGACTCTGGA